>NC_138205.1:122633907-122659961 GCF_964194415.1 Vipera berus | reverse complement strand
AAGCTGTTGGCTGTGTGAATGAAGAAACCCAGTTCTGAATGTGCAGATTTTGCAAATTATTTAGAAGGTTTTTTAGCCATTTCCTGCATGAAAAACAGAGGAGAGGAGCAGCTGTTGTTCAAATTACGAATTCAACTTTCATTTGTCGTTTGAAAGAATTTGAGAATAATTTGCAAGTTTTTCAAGTTGCTTGTTAGGCCTATTTTGAATGTTTTCAGCCTTGTTTCACATGTTCCTTTGTGATATTTGCAGCAGCTTCTTCAAAGATCTCAATAACACCTTCCTAGTCTTCTCCGGGAGCTCTGTAACAAAAATACATCCTCAGAATGAATTTTAATATTTTAAGGCCATCTTAAAAGTTGCTGTAATGATGAATTTGTAGTGATCATTTAACATGATAAATATCTAGTTTTACTGTTCATTTAGTAGAGAAAATATTAGAGGATGCTGGAATTCCTCATAGTGGCTAAGCGAGTACATGGACATAAGATTCTGTATTCAGATGGATTGATTTGCAAGTTAAGTACTAGCTTTGTGGCTTACACTTGAACTCATCTTTTTGCAACAGCTATTGAGAGGAAATTAACTCCCAATTCTGATGTTCCTTAAAAAGCATTTTTGTCTTTTCCTTTTTTGTCTTCTATAGAGTTTACAGATGTTGCCTCAACAACGAAAGGCCATTGCAAAATTTAAAGAGCCCGCTGATGCTTTAAAATTTCAGCAGAAGTTTCACAGGTAAGTATTATGCATTGGTTTTATCTGATATAAATTATTTTTGTCTTCCTCAAGATTTTTCAATGTTAGATAAATTGTTTTACAATCCCATTATCTCCAACCAATCTGGTAAAAAAGACAAGTTGTTGCTGCTTAAGACAGCATTAGGGAAAAATTAAATTTAATAATTTAATAATAAATACTAAAATATTAAAAACTTAATTTTTTCCCCAAGCCATTTTATAAAGACCTATTATCTTGAGATTGAAGAACTGTTTAATTTAGAGCTGATTTATCATAGTGATGATCATCCTGAAAGTAAGCCTTGTGTTCATGTGTTCAGACCATGTGTTTCTCTATGTCTCAGTACACTTTTTTCCCAAGTGATACCTGTCTTTAAGCTACAGTTTTCCATGGTGTCAGGAATAACTGTCATTTTATGTGCAATGTACAAATCAGGATTTCAAATTATTTTATTTTATTTTATTTTATTGAACTTATATACCGCCCTTCTCCCATAGGACTCAGGGCGGTTCACAAGGCAATTAAAAATAACACTACAATACAAAAAAGTTAATAACAACTAAAATAATTAAATTATCCTTGAGTAAAATATAAAACCCATGTAACTCTAATTAAAACCCAATTACAATAAATTATGTTTCATGTTAGGGGTCTCCAAACTTGGCAAGTTTAAGACTTCAGTTCAGCTATGGAATTCTGAGAAATGAAGCCCACAAGTCTTAAAGTTGCTACGCTGGCTGAGAAATTCTAGAAGTTGAAGTTCACAAATCTTAAGTTACAAAATTTGGAGACTCCTGTTTTGTGTCATGATTTGGAAGCAGAATGTCAAGTAGATTCAGATTCAGGATGATCATCGCTATGATAAATCAGCTCTAAAATAACAGTTCTCCAAACTCAAGATAATAGGTCTTTATAAAATGGTTGAAAAAAGTTAAGTTCTTAATATTTTAGTATTTATTATTAAATTCAATTTTTCCCTAATGCTTCTCTTAAGCAGCAACAACTTGTCTTTTTTACCAGATTGGTTGGAGATCTTGGGATTGTAATACAGTTTGTCTCAGTGAAAAAGTTGAGTGTTTGACTAAACTGGGCCCAGCATATCTGAAGAACTGTCTTGCTCCAATGGGACTGGCCTGTCCTACATATTCTGGAAGAAGAGGCCTACTGCAGATTCTGACAGCCAAAGAAGTTTGGTTGATGGGCTGTTGGAGAAGAGCCTTTTCCACTGTGAAACATCATGTCACCAGAGATGAGGTCTACCCATCCCATTTTTCTTCTCTTCTAGAAGGGCCTTAATATCTGACTGGTGGTTTCCATGGAGACACCTTAGGGTGGAGGTGACTGCAATGATAAAAAAGCCACCAGCCCTGCCCTTTGTGAGCCCTCAGGGTTTTTACACTATTTAATTTTTGTAATTTAACTATTCTTACATTTATAATTGCTTTTAAATTTCTATTTTATTTATTTTTTTGCATTATAAGCTGCCCAGACTTGACATAGGCAGCATATTAATTAATCAATCAATTTGACAGTGAAACAACCCAGTCTTGATTGAAGAATACTGGCTTAGAAAACTTGGCTACATCTGAACCATGCCTAAAATGGGGAGAAAGTGTGCAACTAAGTAAGTTCCTTTCTCCATTCAAAAAATGCATCTGCCTTAAATCATTATGCATTCATCTTTTTTCCAGGCACATGATAGATCTCTCCCATATCAACGTGGCCCTGGTAGTGGAGTGACCACTGCACATAAGTTATCCTAAAATACAGCAGGTTATGGAGGAAGTCAGAAGGGTAGAATCTCCCTGTAATTTCTGGTGCCAGCTTTGCAGACTTCTTCTGAAACTTCAAAATTACTCTATGACAGCTGCTGACAATAACAACCTTGCTACAATTAGAAGTTGGATTACAAGAGTGAAAACTATCTGTATGGAACGTACAGAGCCACAGATCTCATGTGTGAATAGTATACGTGGATGTTTTTAGACGATATACTGTGATCACAATGTCTTGGATCAAAAGAACTTTGACTCTTGAAAATAATTTTTGTAATTTTTTTTCTCAGAAAAGAATATTTGATAATGGTTGCCCTTATCTTCAGTGTGGGATGTTGAAATCAGAATACACCCATAATCTACTCTTTGTAGCTAAGCATACAGATGCCTATAATATAGAATAAAAGTTGAGCTTTATAGTTTAATGGGGGTTTTTTTTGCCACGAGGCTCTGACTTGTTCTTGAAAGATCTTATTCCTCATAAAGTTAATGTAGTTGTTGCCCATAAAGTCCCTCTCAGTATTCCTAACATTTCTTACTAACCCTATTTTGGACAAATTGTCCCACCAGTTGATGTCCTTACCTAAGAAGGATGCTTGTATTCCAGGTTCCAAAATCTTGGAATGACATGTCTTTTAGCCTTCTCTTGTGCTTTCTTACTGGGCTTGAATGGCCAGGAACTATCTGGAGGCTGCTGGTGATGAGAAAGCTTATATATATTCAGGACAAGGAGATTCATTTTGCTTAGGCTTTTGGGGAAGTGAGTTATTGGAGTTATAATCAGTTTTTATTTCTGCGTAGTAATTGGCAGTAATGCTTGATAACAGTAGAGTCTGCCAAATCGTTCTCTAGTGCTATTCCCACGCCACCTGGTGAATTATGAAGACATTTCCTCTGAAATGTGGTCTCTTACGAAAATATGTGCAGATTTTAGGCAAGTTCTGTTTTTGTACTAAATAAATGCTCTCCTTCAAAGAAAGACGCTTGTGACGCTATTCCCTGCTTCCTTTGAACTGTGAGAAGAGAGAAATCCTTTTGCTACTCTTAGAAATCTATTCAATGTGTTTACATATTTCAGGCCAATAAACATAGAGCAAATAAGGATTATAAGTTATTTTGAGCATATAGAAAAATAGTTAAGGAATGTTCTTTCAGGACTGAAGGCTATGTGACACTGAGAAGTAGTGATGTTCCTACCTATTCAGAATCATATTCTGCCAAAAAACGGTTTTTAAAACTGTTCATGGTTAAGGAGAACATGTGGGAATCAGCAATAAAGATATGAAAACATATACATCTTTTAAAGACAAAGCTGTTTTTCCCCACTGGTAATAATCACAGCTATAGCATCTTTGGTATAGTGTAAGGTGTGGAGATACGTTAGACATTTTAATGACTAGTTAATAAAAACCATCTTCATCTTTGTGAAGTATACCTTGAATTCTACTATACCAAAGAGGTCTTTATTATTTACAGCTCTTAGTTTGTGTTTGTTAAGAAAAGTGGGATTTTAGTTGAGGGTGCAATTTAGGCTAGCTTTTCTGTGCTTAGAATTGTATTAAAAACACAGCAGTCCCTCAGAGTCAAGAGAGAGAGAGATCATCCCAGGACATGATATAATCTTTCCACAAAACAAAGGTTGATATTTAGGATTTAAAATTTAAAGTAATTTTTTTAAAAAAAATGTCTTCACCATGTAGCTCAGGTACAGCTTGTCCAATACAAACAAGCATGCATTGGTTTGGCAGGTTTAAATGCAACAATGCCTGCCAGAAAAGCGGGTTTTATAATGCCCAACCTCTACATCACATTTGAGGTTCGAGAAAACTTTTATTTCTTACAAAAGTTTTATTTCTCAAGAGGTCTTTGATTAGGCTGGATGCAGTTTAGGGTATTTTGAGGACTGAGAGTGTTAATTAACGCTTTTAGGCTTGCAACTTCTCTATGTGGGGAACCTTCTGTGGTGTAGCATTTAAAATAATGGTGTGGACTTTTGTGTGCTTTGGTGAGTGTCTAGTGGGCACCATCTTGCTAGAGGGGGTTCTCTAGGATAAGGGAAAGAGGAAGAAGAAGAATTGTGATTTTTTTTCCCTCTCTATCTCTCTTTGTATTTAAGCAGAAGGGCACCAAATCTTTCTTTTGAATTGTTTATAGATACTGCAAATATCTCGACTGATTAATACTAAATTAGAACTGAGTTTGACATGATCACAGTAACATTGGTCCCTGATTTTGAGATGCCTTCCACAAAAGCAAATCACAATAAAAATAGCAGAGCCTGTTCTTTCCACACTGCTTCCTGAACTATCTCCACATCTTTGATAGAAGATCTGTTGCAACCATTATCTTGTTCTTTCTTTATCATGTGTTATTTTAAAGATGCAAAATGCAGCCATTGCATTTAATGTATCGTGTAAAATATGAGACTTTGAAAAAAAATAAATGAAGCTGTTCCCATTTGAATAATTTAGTTACACAAAAGCTTATTTGGTGGGCTGGGGAGGAAGGCAGTTGTGTTGTTTGAGTTGAATGGAAATGGTTCCATGTTGCTGTTATTACTATTATTATTGGTGTAACTTCTGTTTTTTTTATAAAGATGCCAGTTAAGTCAATACATGTATCTTGACCTGTGTATTATTTGTTCTGAAACTTCGAAAGCATACATTTGGTATAGATGTTTAGCCAAGTGACCACTGTATGTGGAAACTTTTTTCTCTTATAGAGATCATTTTCATTTAATTTGGCAACATTTTCTAGGTCACTTTAGTTTTGTTTTTTTTACCCATGCCGATGAGTAAGTGTAGTCAAGTGTGATGCTGAATATTAATAATTTTATAGTTCAAAGCTAAATGGCCACTATCATATTCATTAATTCATGCAGTTTTAACATTTATTTTGGACAAGGTTGGATAATTTTAATTTCATAAGAAATTAAAGATAATCCTGTAATGATGTTTTTGTCCAGGTTAAAATGGGGATGATTTTCTCTCTGTATAGCTGTCATGAGAAGATTACAGAATATCTTCTCTATATAACTATATGTGTTTTACACTTCTTCAAATTTTCAAAAGTTGTTCTGAAATGTTGGGTCATGAAGGAGGGATGTTCAGCAGTAATCAGATTGATAATTATTACAAATAAATAAATTTCTAGGGCTAGGACCCTAAAACATAGCTAGACTGTATAGAGATGGATGCACCAACTATTTGTAGTTTGTATCAAACTAGGTTGTTTGAACAATTTGAACCACTGTTGACCAAGTATTGTCCTTTAGTAGATAGCAGCCTCTTAAGTGCTGGTATGAATTATGTGGCAAGAATATAGACTTTTGTTGAAGAGACCTAATATGAGTTACATAATGACAAAGCCTTGTATATCAATTCGTTTGTTTATTTTATCTTATTTTTATTTATTTATTTATTTATTTATTTATTTATTTATTTATTTTATTTTATACTTCATGTTTCTGGATCACCCATCTCCCTGAAAGAGTGAGTTTAGAGTGAGTAGATCAGCTTTGCAGGAAAATGCCAGCATAAGATGACATTTCCCCTTCATTCTTCTATGGTTTCTTGTTTTTCCAAAGGTGGCCCAAATGGTGAAACTACAGGATTGCTGTACTTCTTGTCAGCAACTGACTTTAAATGGTACAGTAGATATTTCATTACCAAGAGGGCTCAACACCCTGAACATAGTAATCACAGAAGAAATGAAAACACAATGTTACCTTTGACACCTTTCAAAAAATAAGAACTGATAATAAAAACTCTCCATAGTTGATCCAAAGGAATTTTGGCAAGCTGTTATTTCTGTAGAAACATTTACTTGAACTAGGAGGTCAACTTAATTACACCATCTCAGAGATACCTCTTAGATGTTAGTTTACTTAATTCTATTTATTTGATATAGTCCTGTTTCATTTTTCATGATTTTATTCATGAACTGTATATCTTTATTTGGTGGCACTTATTAGATCTTTTTATGGGCATTCTTTAATATTAGGGAAACTAATATGATACGCTTCTTATCCGCAACTTCCCAGTGTAGGTTTTTAATATCACAGGCATTATCTTTTCACTAACTAGGTTGTCAGTACAATATACAAATGGATGGGGTTCTTCTTTTCTTTTTGATTGCCTTTCTCACTGTCTTTTGAGCTTTATTTTGCAGCAGCCATTTTGGACAAAAAGAAGGGTTGGAGAATTCTTTTAACTGGCATCCAAGATAGTGCAGTTGGCTTTTAAAGCCATAGCATACCTCTGAGTAGCATGGCTGAGGTGTATCTGAATTAAGGTCACCACGAAATAGCAAAGATCCATACTCTTTACCAAAGCATTGCATTTGTAAAATATTGCAAACTTATTTTAAATCCTAAGGATTTTGTGTAAGGTTCTTGTAACCTATTTATTTATTATATATATATATATATATTTAATAACTTATTACTGGTATGGGCCTTGGGCTCTAATGTTCAGAACGTTGATTCATATTGGATCTCATGTATGCCATCATTTGGTATAAATCTGGTTGGGAAGGATCATTTTTTAATTCTGATATTCAAAGGATATATTCCAGTTTCCATATTCATCTTGGATAGTGCTGCTCCTATATTATGTGAAATCTTTGGTTGAGAATGTCAAAAAAAATAATAATGATAAAACTCAGTGTTGCTTTTTTGACGATGGTTTAAAAACATTTCTCTCCAAAAGAAGACAATGTGTTAAACTTTCCTCATGGGAGAAAGTTCTTAATGAAAAATCTTTAATGCACTCTGGCAAACTGGTAAGCAGGATCCCCAAAGCCAGTAATATTAACTAAATAATCCGGCTGAATGCTATTGGTTGTTTTTTTTTTTGTAATTTAGTAATACAGAAAATGTGTTGATTAATTGAAATTATTGTTAGAATAAAATTGTACAGTTGATCTGCTTGACTTAGATGCATAATGTTGGTCTGTTCTGTAAAGCATGTTTGTTTCCTCTCCCATTTTATGTATCTGAAAATGAAGATTTATTTTTATGTAACTGCATTGTTTTCCTTTCAGATACAGGGAAAGGAATGCATTCCTGACTTTTCCAGAGCTTAACTTTGAATCAATATTTTTTTAAACAGGTGGAACTACTGCATCAGACTCATTTCTTACAGGAGATCTTCAGGTTTTCATATCTTATTCAGACTGATCTCTCTGTCTCTCTCTCTCTCTCTGTCTCTCTTTTTGTCTCTCTCCTCTCTCTCTCTCTCTGTCCTCTCTCTCTCTCTGTCCTTTCTCTGTCCTCTCTCTCTGTCCCCTCCCTCTCTCTCTCTCTCTCTCTCTCTCTCTCTCTCTCTCTCTCTCTCTCTCTCTCTCTCCCTCTCTCTCTCTCTCTCTCTCTCTCTCTCTCTCTCTCTCTCTCCCTCTCTGTCTCTCTCTCTCTCTCTCTCTCTGTCTCTGTCTCTCTGCCCCAAACTATTATAAAGGATAATCAAGCAACCCAGTTTGCTAAGATTCCTAAGAGTAGAACTGTGGCTCTTTCAGGCCCCAATATTCTTCTACCAAGGACTCAATTCTTTCTTTTCTCATTCTTCATTATGATAACTCTCTCTATTTTTATTTTCCCTTTGTAGCTTGTCTCTCTCTCTCCCTTCCTCCCCCTCTTCTCTCTCTCTCTCTCTCTCTCTCTCTCTCTCTCTCTCTCTCTCTCTCTCTCTCTCTCTCTCTCTCTCTCTCTTTCTTTCTTTCTTTTGTTTTTTTTTGGAGAAAAATACCTGATGAGTAAAGCTGAATTATCTGTTGAGTACTTATTGAGCTAAGGGAATTATTTAGGAACTTGGATCATAATTTTTTGTATGTGACTGGCATAGCATAAAGTAGGAATATATCCCAGGATGTCTAGGCTTTGCCTAGTTTGCTGTGGAATTGGGACTATTTGGAGAGTGCAGTTTCAGAATTGTAAGAAGGAAAATGTGCACATTGAGCATTTGCAAACTCATTTCTTGGTCCTTAAGACCCTTTAGTGTTTCACTTTGTGGCATAAAGATTTTTGCATTCAAGTAAATTATTTTTATTACACTATAGCAAGCAGTGCTATTATCTTCTCAGAGGCACTAACCATACCTCAAAATATCTGCAAGAGTTCCACTCCTGAATTCTATTCTTTCAGCAAATCATAAAGTGATAATTAGAAGGATTAGTGGTTTATGTCTAGCATCCAGTCTAGATATGTTGGGGTTATAACATTTGAGAATTGTAATTCTGACATATCTAGAAGATATCAGTTGAGAAAGGCTGTTCTTAGAGATCCATCTTTTTACAACAAACTCTGACATAGAATCCATCAAATTATGTGACTGCTGTCTTTAACATCAGTGGCCAGCAAGTTAGGTGATTCCAGAATAACAGAGTTAGAAGGAACTCTAGAGGTCTTCTAGTCTAACCTCCTCGAGCAGGAGACCCTATGCCATTTCCGACAAATGGCTGTCCAATCTTTTCTTTAAAATCTGCACTGGTGGAGCAGCCACAACTCCTGGAGGCAAGTTGTTCCACTGATTAATTGTTCTGTCAGGAAATTTCTCCTTTTGATTCACTCCTTGATTAGTTTCCATTCATTTCCTTCTTGTTAATTTTTCCTTTAGAAATTCATTGGCTAGTTTCATTAATGGACCACTATATACTAATGTAGGCGTGTACAAATTTCATCCAATTTAGACCATCCCTGAGAATTCCAGAATATTCTCTCCCACCAGACCATACCGCACATCTGGACTATAATGTTCCTGTTTCTTTTGGAACATAATGGTTGAAACCCCTTGAACAACTTCTGGTGAAGTAGATATATGTCTGAAAGCCAATGGACTGCTCCCAGGATTGGTATGGTTTAATGGGAAACAGCATTCTGTATTCTCTGGAATCTTCCAGATAATAAATTTTTCATATACCTAAGCTAAAAATGTTTCTCCCTTCCTGATGTATGGACTTGTAGCTTCTTAGCCAACACTGATAATTTTTCCTTTACAGGTTTTTCTCCTTTTTTAGGAACGATTTATATTTCGGACAACTGGACAATCTATTTAATAATAGTTTGTTTATGTGTTTTTCTCCTCTCTAAAGGAAAGTGGTACCAGTGACCTGTTCCAGCCGAACCCCATATTACCAATCTTTTTTCCTTTTTGCAGGCTCTTCTAGTTTTCTTTGAGTGGTAGTAATAACTTGGTAGTACTTTTCATGTAGTAGTAGTGTCAGACTTGTGAAACCTTGATTACTGTTACTGGGTGTGATCCTTCCTAACCTGTAGTGTTGTGAAATACTGGATATGCCTATATATAACCAGAAATGGTGTTCCAATGTGTTCTGTTTTAATCTGGACTGTGATATGTTTGCTGGGACAAATGCAGTAAGATCTGTCTTGCTATTGACTCAGTGGGGGTAGGGGTGTAGGGGGGAAGTGATTATGACCTCATGTTTTGGCAGCATTCGCTACCCAAATGACTCTAAAACTCATGTTGTCAGATATAATCTTTGTGGATTTTTATGCCATTTCTTTTCTTACTTTGGAACAATTATCTACAGAGTTTGTTGTTATACTGTACAAACTGCTTTGCAAATCTGTGATTCGTGATTGCCTTGTTTATAAACTGATTTCAGTTAACTGTTTTTCAACATACCCGCTGTAATTGAAATATGTAAATAAAAAGGGTTTCTTTTTAATCTCGTGTTGTGGATTTTGTTGAAAACTTTCTCAAGTGTGTTTGTTTTGTCCTGATGTAAATATAAGTATATCAAAGCTGTTCTAGTATATTCCTAAAGCGCTGAGTTCCAAGTTAAAACTATGAGAATACATTTTAAGCAAAGCAAATTAATTTTGTCTGAACTAAGATATTTTGTCCCTAGCCTCCCATCTGCTTTATTTAGAAAATGATACTCTCAGCTGAAGTACTCAAGATAAATTACAGGTAATCCTCCATTTACAATTATTAATTTAATGACCAGAGTGATCAGCACTGAAAAAAAGTGATTTATGACTATTTTTCCCACGACTGTTGCAGCATCCCTCTGTTCATGTGATCAAAATTTGGATGCTTCATGTCCCAGGGTCAGGTGATCACCTTTTGCAATCTTCTGACAAAAAAAGTCAGTGGGCAAGCCAGATTCACTTAACGACCATGTTACTAGCTCAAAACTGTAGTGATTCACTTAACAACTGTGGCAAGAAAGATTATAAAATGGGGCAAAAACACTTTAATAGCAGTAGAAATTTAGAGCTCAATTGTGGCTGTAAATTGAAGACTACCAGTACCGAGAATCGGATTTAAGAAAACTTGAATAGTACCAAAATAAAAATAATATAAAGGGACAGAATAACTCAGCAATCTAAAAACAATACAAAAAAACCCCAAAAACCATTTGGAACCAGCAAAATTGATAAGACATTAAAGTACGTCCATCCACCAATAATAACACAATACAGCCATTGAATTGTATTGTGTATTATTGATGGATGAACTCAACTACATTGCTAAGATTAGAAACTCAACTCCCCTGCTAAGATTTGTTGCAGAGAAGAGCAACAAAGATGATTAGTTGCAGGAATTGGGTACGTCTAGTTTAATGAGAAGGACGAGGGGTGACGTGATATAACTCTTCCAATATCTCAGGGGTTGCCACAAAGAAGAGAGCCAAGCTATTCTCCAAAGTACCTGAAGGCAGGAGAAGAAACGATGGAAACTAATCAAGGAGAGAAGCAACCTAGAACTAAGGAGAAATTCCTTGACAGAACAATTAATCAGTGGAACAACCTGCCTCCAGAAGCAGTGAATGCTCCAACACTGGAAGTTTTTAAGAAGAGACTGGACAGCCATTTGTCTGAAATGGTATAGGGTTACCTGCTCAAACGGGTTGGACTAGAAGACATCCGAGGTCCCTTCCAACTCTGTTGTTGTATTATTCTGCCAACTGGATCTAGCACATTCTGGGCCTCCATGCCCCTTGGCAAAAACATATTTATATGGTCTTCCAGAAGGCTGGCAGGGTTGAGATCAACATGATCTCCAGGGATTGGATCTTCTGAGGCTCTCTTCCTGGACCCTGTCAGATGACATTTCCTGGCTGAGATTGTTCTACAGGTAGTCTTCACTTAACATTTGCCCTGTTTAGTGACTACAATTACAGTCGTGCTGAAAACAACCTCACATCCATGGCCATCATAGCATCCTGCATCCACATGTTTGCCATATGTGCACTTCACAGCAAGCTTCCAACAAGTAGACAAGTTGGTAAAATCACAAGTCAGGATCATGTGATGCTTGCTTAACGGCTGCACTGCTTAACAACTGTTGCCCATTCCAATTATGGTCACTAAGTAAGAACTACCTATACTCCCATTGCCATGAGCCCTGGTTAGGGATGGTCAGGCATGATGGGATTTGCTCTCCAGCATCATTTAGAGGGCTGATGGTCCTAGATCTCTCTCGTTAGTGCGAAGGACTGAACACATGGGAAAGAGGATGATTGAAAACTTAGTTGTCTAGGCCTAAAGATATCCCGTCTTCAAATTATCATCTATCTTCTAAAAAAACTCTGGATCATAGAATCATTGGGCTGGAAGGGACCTTGGAGGTCTTCTAGTCCAACCTTCTGCCCAAGGCAGGAGATTATATTGCATCCTGGACAAATGGCCTTTTTTGGGGGGAGGTAAATCGTTCAGTGTAGTAAATTACACAAGATTATAATATCAACTTCTTACTTGTATAAATATAGTAACTACTATCCATTTCTATAACAACAGTCTACTTATAATCACCAAAACAAAGTTTCATTTTTATCTCTTTTGAGCCAGAAATAAAGCTAGTTAGATTCTTTTCTCAAATTAGTGTAGTTAACTTTGCCATCTCCAGCAAATCCCATCTCTGAAGATTATTTCTCTCTATTGAGGCAGACATGACGGCCCCTGTGGATCCTCAGCCAAATTTTCCATTTGTTTTTGGTGGCCTTCATTTCCCAGCTCATCTCTCCATCTTTCCCCTCCCACCTCTCAGCTTCCTGCCCCCTTCCTCCTGCATTGATGGTTTTTCTTTCCAGCTGATGATGCAAATGGTCTTGAGCAGCAGAAAATTAGCACAGCAAAAAGGCCATCATGGTTGTAAATGAGGCTTTGGGGTGACAGATTGCCAGCTGCTCTTGAGGTGTCTTGATTGAACCTAATTGCCAAGTAATAATTGCCTCCTCTGGAAAAGACTAACGGACTCTTGTGCTGAATGCAACTGATGAAAGCCTTCTGAGATGGAGTGTTTCACAGCATGGATTCTGTTTGCAGCTCTTCTGGCTTAAGCTGGTGCATGGCTTTAGCTCAGTGTGACTAGAAAGCTGCTGATGTAACGAACTTTATGAGTTATGCTGTGCGATAGTTCCTCATTAAGACCAAGACACTCTTATTTTCTTAGTTTGCAGGTCAAGGTTTTCTTGATGGGTTGATTGACTGATTGTCTCAACCCCAAAGGATTCTAGATGATGTATAAAATATTAAAACCTAATTATAAGAACATATTAACATCTGACTCAATCTCTCTGGACTCCCCACTTCTGGTGATCCTTAAAAAAGAGGTGTGAGGTTTATTTCATAGACAAAAGACCGCAAATGCAGCAGGCCCAGATGGAATAACTCCTTGCTTGAAAGTCTGTGCTGATCAACTGGCCTTCATCTTCACCTGCACCTTTAATAAATCATTAGAGATGTGCTATGTCTCTTCTTGCTTCAAACACTCTACTATAATCCCGGTGCCCAATAAATGCTCCATCAAGGAGCTAAATTGTCATGGATCCTCTGCCAGACCCCTTCGTAGTTTGCCTATCATGCAAATAGATCAGCAGATGATGCTGTTAATATGACTCTGCACTATATCTTACAACAACTTGAATCCCCAATGGCCTACGCAAGGGCCCTTTTTGTAGCTCGGTATTCAGTACCATCATTCCAAAAATCCTTCTATCTAAACTGACTCAGCTAGCTATGCCTGATCAAACTTGTAGGTCCGTGGTGGCGAACCTATGGCACACGTGCCACAGGTGGCACACAGAGCCCTCTCTGTGGGCACGCGTGCCCTCGCCCCAGTCCTAGGCATGGGTTTTATAAACCTTTTTCGCTTTAGGCCTCCGCTGCCGTGTGCAAAAAAAGAAAAAAAAAGGTTCAATCAATCAATCAATTTCAACTCAGGAAAAAAAAAGATCTTGCAAAGTTGGAATTGATTGATTGAACTTTTTAGTCCCACCCAGTCTGCCGTTACACCGCTGCCACGCCCACCCAACGGGTCACATCTACCCAACTGGCCACGCCCACCCAATGGGCCATGCTCACCCGGCACCCGATGATACATAAGTGGGTTTTGGGTTGCAGTTTGGGCACTTGGTCTCTAAAAGGTTCGCCATCATTGTTGTAGGTGGATTATAAACAGATGCATAGAAAGCAACAGGTGAAGCTAAGAATCAGAATAGAGCTGGAAGGGGCCTTGGAGGTCTTCTAGTCCACACCCCTGCTCAAGCAGGAGATCCTGTTCTATTTCAGACAGGTAATTGTCCAGTCTCTTCTTAAAAGCCTCCAGTGATGACGCACCTACAACTTCTGAAGGCTGGCTGTCCCACTGGTCAATTGTCCTCACCGACAGGAAGTTTCTCCTTAATTCCAAGTTACTTTCCTCCTGGATTAGTTTTCATCCATTATTTCTTGTCAAGGTAAGACAAGATAAGGTAAGACTATCTTCTTGTCTTGCTACTTAAAATCACATTGAATACCCATTCATTTAGCATAAGCGCCCCGCCCCGCCCCCCAGGGCCCTGTGCTCTCTCCATTATTTGCGGGATATTTGCAGGACCGTCTGCTGCCGGGGACGACTTCCCATCGCCCAGTGCGCTCACACAGAGATGGCCTCCTCAGGGTGCCGTCGGCCAGACAATGTCGGCTGGCGACCTCCAGGGGGAGGGCCTTCTCTGTGGGAGCGCCAGCCTTGTGGAACCAACTCCCCCTTGAGCTCCGGATGGCCCCGGATCTCTGGTCCTTTCACCGCGACCTCAAAACTTTCCTTTTTCATCAGGCTGACCTGGATTGACGACAGGGTTTTTAAAATGTTTTAATTTTTAATTGTTTAGTTAATTTATTTTGGGGCTGTTTATTTAATTTCTTTTAACTTTTGTATTGTTGTTTTTATTGTTGTTAGCCGCCCTGAGTCCTTTGGGAGATAGGGCGGCCTATAAGTCCCAAAAATAAATAAAATAAATAAATAAATTACTCTTCTCTATATATATCAATGGGTACATTTTGAAGGATCCTCAGTTATATTACTAAAGTTTTCAGATGATACAAGTCATTGGTCTCATTCAAGACTGTGTTGAGTCTGCCTCTCTGCCTCCCCCTTTCCTGCCCCCGCTCCTCCTCCGGCTTCTAAAAAGCTGCATTTGTCTGTAAGGTAGAACTTTGAGTGGTCTGGAAAATTTCTACACATTTCTACACGTTCATCGTAAACTAGCTACCAAAGCTATCTTGTGATTCACAGGTTTTTGAGAGATCCATTCTCCCCAATACGATCAAACACCCAGTTTACATGCCATCTCAACAGTATCTATGTAGATTCTCAATTATCCAGGGGACTTTTCTGGCTGAAGAACTGTAGTCAGAACTGAAGAAGCTTCTTGGATGAGAAGCTAAACATTTTTTTTTCAAGGGAAAAAAAAACAAGCAACTCTAGTTGCTTTTTAAAAAGCATCTTTGGGACATCTCAAGAGCAGCTTCTGTGAGATTCACAGCCAATAAAAGATTTGGAAAGTAATGCCTCTTTCTGGCTTCAAACAAGTTGCCTTTTATTTCAGATCTTGCTCTAATTTGAGCCAACATGTTATTCTGAAGGAATTCCCCTGGATGGTGTACTGAATCAAACATTCACTTCCAACCCAGATTTTTTTTTTTTTGCTTAAGCTATCATTAAGACAGCTGTCCCCACCCTCTTAATATGATTTATTGCAACTTGTAATTAGCCTCAAGGACTGGGGCATCCTATGTCCACCATGGGCAGGTTAATCTTCATAAGTTCAGCCCTGCATTGCATTAGATTCCAGGAGGAATGCATTATTTCCTATGATGGTATTTTAAAGGAAGTGACACTTCAGTAGAATATTTGCCAGATAACAGGTGGCTGCTGATTTCTAATGACAGGGAATAGGAAATTCATGCAAACAACAGCCATTTATTGCCATTAAAAACCTGGAGAATTAGTTTGGAGTATAACCTCAATTTATCCACCTATTGACTTACCATCAAGGCTGGCTTAAGACTCTAGCCGAGACATGTCAAACTCGTGATGTCACGTGACGTCTCGCAACGTATCAGAACTTTTTCCCATTGCCGGCAATGGGATGGGCGCGGTTTCTCTGTGATGCTCCGGCCCGCGGGCCGGCTGTTTGACACCCCTGCTCTAGCCACTGACCAGCTATGGTGTCCCTCAAGGAAAGAAAAACTCTCACGCCATGGGATGGAAATGGAGATGATCTCTGGCACACCTCCAAACTAAACTTTGAAACCTTAGTCACTCACCATGCCCAAGAAAACACTTTTTGTTTTTAACAGTGCGGATTAAAATTGAACAAGGCAGAAAAGGATAATGACAAAATAAATTGACTGAAATTGAGTCTGAAAATGAAAGAACGAAAGGCATGAGAAAAACCCCAGGTGGGTGCCCCCCCTCTTCCCTTGGTGTCCCAAACCCAGATTTTGCTTATTACTGTGATACCTGCTACAGGTGGTCCTCAACTTAACAACCATTCCTTTAGCAACTGTTCAAAATTACAACAGCACTGAAAAAATGACTTGCAACCATTCCAGACACTTAATGACCATAGTAGCATCCCCAGTGCCATGCAATCAAAATGCAGGTGCAATTCACTTAAGGACCACTTAGCTTAGCAATGGAAGTTCTGGTTTCGATTGTGTTCATAAGTTGAGGACTACCTGCATTAATATTTGCCTATATCAGATGTTAAACTGGGAGTATTACTCTCAAGAGGATAATTTGGGCATATCCTGAGGGTGACTGAATAAGCGGCTTATTTGCAACTTAAGGATCCAGTTTGGGACTACCACAGCTGGAATGCATGTAAAACAACAGTCTCTCTGTGTGTGGAGAATATGTATCTGTGTGTGTTGGGGGGGTTGTTAGTTATTAGTATTATTCGAGACTGAGAAATCTAAAACACCATCTCTTATTTTCCCTCAAAACATTCCTCTAAGAGTTAGGTTAGGGTTAGGTTGTCTAACAGAATAACAGAATCGGATGGGACCTTGGAGGTCTTCTAGTCCAACCCCCTGTTCAAGCAGGAGACCCTATAGGAGGAGCCCCATTGAGGACCAGCCACTGAGTGCAGTTGGTCACCCCCATTGTGAATCCATATGGTGGTGGTAGTAACTATCCCACACTGCTCTATCTTACCAAGAGGTAGGCTGCAGTCTGCTTTTTCAACTGCCTTACTCAGGTCTAAGTAAACAATGTCCACAGCATTTGTCAGGCACAAATAACCAGGAACAGGAATGGAGTTCAATGCACTAAAAGTTTAATACGTGGTATATCCAAGTATCTGCATTTTGTCGAAGGAGGTCATAGTCTGCAGCACCACAGCTCTTTCCCTGGTGGCCTCACTGTACTCCAAGGATGGTGAAATACTATGTTCTGGCGCTCCAAGATCAATTCTGTGAGCTCCTTCAGGGCTCTGGGAAGTAACCCATTTACTTCCGCTGATTTGAACTGGTCTGAAGCGAATAGGCATCTTCGGATCATCTTCTGGCCTATCTTAGAGTTGCATTGCTCTTCTGTGTCCTGTGGTGGTGCTTTTCGTGAGTTCTGCAGACGTGACAGACCTGCACATTAAAGGGACTAAACAACCATTTCAGGAATGCATGACACAACACCGAAGAACAACTTTGCAGGACAAGATTTGGCTGCTCATTTGCATCTGCAAGAGGAGAGTCAAACTCTGCTCAGGACAGCAAGGTTGACCTTCTGGACAGATGACCACTGGTTTGAAAGAGGAGTCAAAGAGGTGATCTGGGTTCAATCTGAACAGCCCTCCCGCTACTCCTATTCTATTCTATTCTATTCTATTCTATTCTATTCTATTCTATTCTATTCTATTCTATTCTATTCTATTCTATTCTATTCTATTCTATTCTATTCTATTCTATTCTATTCTATTCTATTCTATTCTATTCTATTCTATTCTATTCTGTTGTTCTGTTCCAGCCTACTACTGGCCCTGCAGAAATGTCAGGGACAACCCCTTTTCAAAAGTCAATAGGCTGGAAGCCCGCCAAATTTATTTACACAAAACAGATCCAAAACAGAGCAAACAGAGCAAAACAAATACGAACGACTAAATCAGAAGCTGTTCAAACGGTTGCCTTCAGCAACCAGCACCTCCCACACATTCCCCTTTTAAACAGTTTCAAGGCATGGCTTCTCTTTGCCTCCTCCTGAGATGCCCCATTGCCTTCCTTTGTTTACTCCTGCTTGTCTGCCTCCTGCTTCGGGCATTCTTGAACAAGGCCAGCTGTGGGTCGTCCTTGTCCAAGCTGTCAGGCTCACACAGCTGGGTCTGAGGAGGAACCAGATGGGAGGGGCCTGGCTGAGAGCTCTGTGATGCCTCAGAACTGTCCTTTGCAGGCTCTCCAATCCCCTCCTCCTCCTCCTCCTCCTCCTCCTCCTCCTCCTCCTCCTCCTCCTCCTCCTCCTCAGAATTGTCCGATTCAGCTGCCGAACCCACAGGCTGACACTGAATCACAACACCTGTTCTGTTCTGTTCTGTTCTGTTCTGTTCTGTTCTGTTCTACTCTACTCTACTCTACTCTACTCTACTCTACTCTACTCTACTCTACTTCTATTCTCCTGTTCTATTCTATTTGTTCTGTTTTGTTCTGTTCTATTCTTTCTGCTGTTCTGTTCTGTTCTGTTCTGTTCTATTCATACAATTGTCCCTCCTTCCATTTTTTTCCCTCAGTGTATCACAGTACTTTATGCAATCATGCTGGTTTTGTCTGGGGTCTCTTGTTTTTCTCTCTCTGTGGTACTGTGTTAAACTGCCCTTTTCTAATCTCATTTTTCAGTTTCCCAAGGATTTTGAGTTCTTTTCCCCTTTAGGATTTCCATCCATGGAATCCTTCCTGAACTATCTCTTAGTTTACTGAAAATGCAGCCCTTCCAGCTGTACTGGGAGGTCCCACGCCTGTTTGCCCCCTGATTCAGGTGACTCTGAACATACAGAGAAACCCCCCCCCCAAATGGCCCCCTGGACTCTCTGAATGCTAAGAACAGACCCTCAACAGACTGGATGGCTGCAAAGAATAGAACTCCTTCAATTCCCCACTAATTGGTTAGAACTGGGGAAGCTTCTTGGATGAGAAGTGAAAAGTTTTTAAACAGAAAAAACCAAGAAAGTCCAGTTGCCTTTTGAAGGAAAAAAAAAAGCACATTTGGGACAACCATGACTTGGATGATTGAGAATCTCCAGAGACTCTGAGCCTTAGCTTTCCTATTCTATTCTGTTGTGGTTATGTGTCCCTCTTTCCATTTTGTATACATTTCCATTCCCCCCCCCCATTTGTCACAGTACTTTATGAAACCGTGCTGGCTTTGTCTGGGGTCTCTTGTTTCTCTTTTCTCTGTGGTATTGTGTTAAATTGCCCTTTTGTGATCTCATCTTTCAGAGATTCCCAAGCATTTTGAGTTCGTTTTCCCCTTTAGGATTTCCATCCACGGAACCCTTCCTAAACTGTATCTTAGTTTGTTGAAATCATCTCTCTTAAAGTTTCGGATAAGTTTGACATTGTTCAGTTACTGGTGCCTGCATTGTGTTGAATTCCAGTGTGACACGATCCCTCTCCCCCAAATTTCCCACAATTTCAATCCCCTCCCTCGTTTCATCTCTATTAGTAAGATGTAAGTCCAGGATAGCTGGACCCTCTAGTTCCCCTTCCTCTATCTTTGGATGACAAAAGTTGTCAGCTGGGTTTGTCAGGACCCTGTTTGATCTCTGACTTGGTCCAGAATTGTCTCCCAATGGATCCCAGGGCAGTTAAAATCTCTACTACGGTGGTGTGTTTCCTGAACACATTAGCTAACTCATTAGCAAAGGGTTCATCTAGGCCAGTGATGGGAGTGGCCCACGGGATGAACGTGGCCTACTGGGTGGACGTGGCTGGCATGGGCGTGGCCAGCTCGTGTCAGGGGCACTTGTGCGGGTCTGGGCAGGACTGGGGCGGATCTGAGGGTCTCCGGCAGAGGGAGGGGGTGGGACTGGGGGGAGCGCCAGGGCATGGTTCAGTGGAGGAGCCTCACTGAGCCTCAGGCCATGCAAGGGCCCCCTATGTGGTGGCACGGACTGCCTGGAGCCCTGGGCAGTGGAGGTCAAGCGCCCAGTCCGGCCCTTGAGCTCCCATGGCACCAGGATGCCACAGCCCTGCCTACCCTAGCCACACTTTCTTGAGGGGGGTGCCCAGCTGCATTTACCTCCTCCTCAAGGCTACTGTGCTCTCCTTGGCCAGGTTGCTCATGGTGGGTGCAGGAGGGCAAAGTGCGTGGGTCAGAGGGAGGCCCACTCCCTCTCCATGCGAGGAGACCTGGCTTTATAAACAAAGCATACTCAGCAATAGGATGGGAGACCACCAGGGGATGGCAAAAGGGCAACAGGGCTGTTGGTGGCCAGGTGCTAAGGCAGGACTTCCCTCAGACCTTCCCTCCCTCTTATTCCAATCTCCTTCCTTCCTTCCTCCCTCCCTCCCCTCCTTCCCTGCCTCCCTCCTTTTCATTCCCATCCCCTTCCTTCTTCCCTTCCCTTTCTTTCTACCTGTTTCCCTCCCCTCCAGGAAGGGACGAGGGGAGGGGGAGAGGTTGGTAGCGCTTCTGTAAAAGAGTAAGAGAGTTGGCAGCGACCTTTGAGGCCTTTTGTCCAGGGGACATAAACCATTCCAGACAATGGAATATCCAATCTCTACTTAAAAGCCTCCAGTGATGGAGCATCCACAACTTCTGAAGGCAAGCCTTTTCACTGGTTAGTTGTTTTCACAAGTCCTTAGTTCTAGGCTGGTTTTCTTCTTGATTAGTTTCCATCTAATATTGCCTTCTGATGATTTGGAAAATAGGTCGACCCCTTCTTCTCTGTGGCAGCCATCAAATATTAGAACATTGCTATCATGTCACCACCCCTAGTCCTTTTCACTAAGCTAGACACACCCAGTTCCCACAAACGTATGTTCTCACATGTTTTAGCCTCCAGCCCCCTAATCATCTATGTTTACCATCCATTTAGACCAGATGGTTCCCCTGGTTTGGTTTATAGAACAGTGGCCACGAGCAGAGCCTTCTCAGAGACAGCACCCCAATTATAGAACAGTAAAATATGAACAGTGCATCCCTCACCAGTTTAAAGGCAACTCCAAACAGTGTTCAGCTAGGCATATGTAGAACAACACCACATTTTATGGACAAACAGCACTAAGTAAATTACTACTAATATTTTTCTTTCTTAAAATACACACTTTTAATATTGTTTTAAGCAGTGCTGGTGATACTTTACAATAGCTGTCTTTGAGAGTTTTTTTGTAAACCATCCTGGATTTCTCAGAAACATTTAATTTCAAATTAGATGTTGATTTAATAAATTAGGCAGAAGAAACAAATGTTTAAATATATCTAAATCCCACAGACCTACTGCCTCCTAGGCGCATACTGCAGAGAAAACAAGGCACTGCATTTCTAGCCGGCCACAGGATGATGGGAACTGTGGTCCATGACACCCAAAAGACATTAGTTTGGGTAAGGCTGGATTAAATTATAAAAGAACAGATGAGAGGAAGTAGAAACACTTTCCACACCTCTGACAAAATAATTGGGGAAGGGAGTTGACTCTTAACTTCCCATTCAATCCAAAGAGTTCTATGATTTTAGGGAGGGGAGGTGGCAAGAATAGACCACAAAGCCAATCTGTGAGTTTGCTCTCTCGCCTGCATGCCCACTACCTCCCCGATGCAGCACACGGCTCCAAGCCATCTCCAAGCCAGAAGTCCTTTGCAGATAATTCCATGTATTTCTTTCGGGCCTCTCCCTTTTCTGAGAATTGCAATGTGACTAACCCGACACCCCAAACGGCCTCACCTTCTCGCTGGCCTTCTGCAAACTGCCTGGCATCTAGTCTTGTCATCTTGCTTCTCTTTGCTGCTGGTGGCCGTGGCTTTCCCACACAGGGGTGGGGAAAGAGAAGTGCTCACAGGCTGTGATGCCAGGCAGTGGGCCATGGAGGTGCTGGTGGCGGGGGCGGTGCTGATCTAAACTTCGTGTCGGCCATCCAGAATGTGGCCAGTTTTAGATCCTCAGGGTCGCCCTGGAGGGGGATTGAAAGAAGGGGCCCAGCCTGCCTGCCACCTGGCCTGTGGGATGAAAGGCAGGGAGATGGGAGAGCACGGAGGCACGAGCCGAGCATTGCCCTCTCTGCAACGTGGTAGAGCTGGAGAGGGGAACGCAGCATTCATGCAAGATAAAGAAACGCAGCCTGGAACTGCCAGCCGATCCCCTTTTTGTAAGTTTGCTTACTCTGCAACGCTTTCCTTTCCTTTCCCCACACTTTTGAGGAGGTTAAAAAAAAGTGAAGGGGGGAAGAAGGGGGAAAGCTCCCTTTTTTTGTAGCAACTCGGCTTCCTTCTCCTCCTCCTGTTCCCCTCCTGTCTTTCTGACACCCTCTCCCTCTCCCTCTCTTTCACACACACACAAACACACACACACACCCTTCCTGCTTTCTCCTCCTTTTCACCCTTTCTCTCCAGCTACCACATGTTGTTGGCCACCAGCATTTCTGGGCTGCAGCTCTGCATGACTGCTATATTCCCCTCTCACCCTACAACATGGCGGAAAGGGTGAATGGGAGCCGGCCGATACTTGGCTTGTGCCACTGCGTGCTCCCATCTTTGCACCTTTCATCGCACAGGGCATGCGTGCCCTGGGGCGCTAGGCTTACAGCAGGGCTTTTTAACCCATGGTATGCGTACCACCAGTGGTACTTTAGCATCTGGCTGGTGGTATGCGAGCCCTAGTGGATTGTAGGGGGGGGGTGGGAACCAGTTAAAGCGGAACCGCACAGACCTGGAGGAGATCAGCTGGAGCTGCAGAGCTTGGCAGAATCCCCAGGATCTGCCACATGGCGACATAGTAATTGGAGCTTCTGGTGCACCCGGAAGAGAAAAGGAGGAGGAGGGCAGAGAGAAGAGAAAGTATAAAAGGGGCAGACCGAGAAGAGAAGAGGCTTTTCTTACTGAAGCAGTGAGGAGAGACAGAGCGAGTGGCCTGTTTTTGGAGGAAGGGTGAGTGAGCAAGCATATGTTTTTGGGTGGGAGCCCAGGAGTGCAGCTACAGCTGATCCATGCTTCTGCAGAGCCACCCATAAGCGAGTATCAGCTGTACCCCGGCACTGATCCTGGAGCGTCACTTAGCAGCAGTATGTTTTCCATCAAAGCACAAGCAAGCCGGGCAGGAGCCCAGAATCAGCATGTGCAGCTACAGCTGATCCGTGCTTCTGCAGAGCCACCCAGAAGCGTGGATCAGCTGTAGCCCGGCACTGATCCTAGCAGCCACATCAGGAAAAGGTCTGAAGAGCAGAAGAAGAAGCTGGATCT
This sequence comes from Vipera berus, assembly GCF_964194415.1. Classification (NCBI taxonomy): domain Eukaryota; kingdom Metazoa; phylum Chordata; class Lepidosauria; order Squamata; family Viperidae; genus Vipera; species Vipera berus. Next base: position 122,636,780 of record NC_138205.1, on the reverse strand, counting down.
GGCTTGTTTCTCCCAGCCAGGGAAAACAATGCTGAGCTACTATTATGATAAAAAGATGTTGCCAATCTGTCTCTTTCCCTATTGATCCTTGCTTTGCAACTTGCTGAACCAAAGCACTTTCTCTCCAACCCCTTCCACAATTACCCATGAATATGGAGGGCCGTGGTGGCGAACCTATGGCACACGTGTCACAGGTGGCACGTAGAGCCGTCCCTGTGGGCATGCGCACCATCGCCCCAGAGGGAGGTGGGGCTGGGCTGTTCCCCTCCCCCTCTCCATGTGCGTCAGTGCTTTTGCTTTCTTCCTCTGCACCGGGAGTCAGGGAGCAGCTGCAAGAACTGGGCAAGGAGAAGTGAGAAGCCAGAAGTGGCGCAGAGAAAGAGGTGTCAAGACGAGCTGGTGGCATGGTTTGGCATGGCTACACCAGGAAATTCCAGCGCCCTGGACTTGCAAATGAGTTCCGGTGCTCCCCAGGCGGCAGTGGCAGGGTGATCCATGCACTGGGTGGGTGGGTGAAATGGTGGTGGCGGCAGGGCAATCTGGGTGGGGGGTGGGGGGAAACAGCAGCAGCCAGTTTTGGCATGGTGCGGGTGCTTGCCTCTGGCCGGAGGCAAACAGCCACCTTGCGCATCATGGCAAATGGCCAGTTCAGTGTGGTGTGGCTGGTTGCCTCCGGCCAGAGGCAAACAGCCGCTTCGTGCATTGCGGCAAATGGCCGGTTCGGCACGGCACGGCTGCTTGCCTCCCTCACCCCCTTTAATATCATCTCTTCCCCCACCCCCTTTAATATCATCTTTTCCCTCACTCCCTTTAATATCATCTCTTCCCTCCAAGATAAAATGTAAGAGAATGAAATAGCAACCTTTGCACAAGGAGAGGTTTTAACAAGCTGGTCCAAAAGTTTTTTCCTGGAACCATATGGACTGCCTATATATGTCTCTTGAAGTTGAGCTAATGGATATTTTGCCTTTTATAAAACTATGCATGTTACATTTTACTCTGGAGAATGATAGATGTCAAATCTCCTGCTAAGAGGAAAAATTGGCTTTAAAAGTGGTGAAGAGAGTTGCAGTGTAGTCCGACAGAGCTCAAATCTGCCCCAGTGTTGTGTAAAAAGTATCCCACAACAGGTCCTTCCAACAGAATGACCGTATAGCATTCCAGACAAATGGCTGTCCAGTCTTTTTTTAAAAAACATCCAGTGTTGGAGCAGCCACAACTTATAAATGCAAGCTGTACCACTTATTAATTGTTCTAACTAACAAGAAATTTCTCCTTATTTCTAGCTGGCTTCTATGCCTGACTGAGGACTAGAAACCATGTTTTCCTGCTTTGTAGCCAAGCAACTTAGCCCCTACCCCAATTAGTTTTCCTTATGTATATTTGTTTTTATAAGGACAAATATTACTGAACTTTCAACTGCCTACTTTCAGGTTTGTTGATGGAGTATATTCTGTGGAATTCATTGCCCTACAGATTAGAGATCTGATCTTGGAAGCGGGTGTATATTGGTGTGGAGAGAAGAGGACAACCAGTAGCAAAGATGCTGAACATTAAGCCACTCACTTTTACCATTAACAGTGTTGCTGAGCAGGTTTTATGCAGACCTGCTGGGAAGCCACTAGAGGTCTCCACCATTCCACTGATAAAGGCTACTCTTGTTCTTCTTTGCCTTTGGAAGAACTCCTGGGTTCCACAACATCAAATCCCCTCCCCTTTTTTCTGTTTGCCATCTGCCCCCTGAGGAGAAATGGAGGGAACTCAAAAGCTTTCACCCAATGTGGTTGGCCCTTAGAAAGAAAATGGTGGCTGTTGATTTGGGCAGCTGTACAGGAAGGGGCTACTGAAAGACACTCAGTGCTTAGATCTCAAACACACCTGTGTGAGGCGCACAGGAATCTCCCTTTTGCACTCCTTTCACTGAACTGGGCAGCCTTGTTTTGCGTATTTCAGACTGCAGAGAGATGGAGGACCTCCGCTTCCGAAACAGTGATGGATTTTTGTTTTTTGTTTTTCTCCAGTGGGGCTACAGATTAAAATGGGAAGGTGGGGTGCGGTAAGCAGAGACTAAATGAAAAGGCATAAAGAAAGAATGCAGTCCTAACAATAAACATTGTGATTCTCCAACAGTTGCTCCATATTCTAGGTTTTCCCATGTTGCTTGCTCTAGTCTCAGAAATTCCTTTCTCTAAAACATTGATTAATTATGTACCATCAAGCCATTATTTTAGTTCAGGGGTCTTCAAACTTGCACATGCACATCTTGCGGGCTATCTAATGTCTCAAAAGCATGAACAATAAAAGAAGCCTATGCCCTATTTGAGAAATTCATGGATCTTCATAGCAACTCCTCTTCAATCCTTATCCCATTTATCCCACACATCCACAATAGTTTCGGAAGTGTCATCAAGAACCCCTTTCACCATTTCCTGATTTTACTGCATCTTTCTCTGAAGTTTCTGCTTCGCCCTGCCTGACACTAGAGATAGCTGCTACCTGGAGAATTTCATCAAGAGCCAAGGGCTCCTGTTCAGTCTCCCTCTTAGCCAGCCTGCTTCTATGTATGAATCTGGCATAGCAGTTCAGTGACTAAAAGATGCTGGATTTGGTCAAAAAAGATCAGCTCCCTACTACTCATCACTCCAGCAGTTCTAGCACCACATGATTCAGTGAGCTCCCGTCGCTAGCCTGAACTCCTGCCAACCTAGCAGTTTGAAAGCATGCTTTTTTCCAATGATCTTGTGATCCCTTTAATGGGAGAAGAGTTGGGGCAACTGAGTGTAGCTGAGTTTACTGGCTGGATGCCCTTCCTGACACCTACTCAGAGTTCACAGCAGATATTTTCTTTTTGCACCCCAATGGAGAAACATCTG